>NW_022195292.1:0-29270 GCF_008641045.1 Pistacia vera
AATGAGAAGTGCTAGAGTAGAGTGAATGAGAAGAGTATTAGAAATGGGTTGATGCTTTGTGATCACCACCTGACAGTTATAAGAATCGGGTTGATGCTTTGTGATCATCACCCGATTAGTTATTAGAATCGGGTTGATGCTTTGTGATCATCACCCGATTAGTTATTAGAAACGGGTTGATGCTTTGTGATCGTCACCCGATTAGTTATTAGAAACGGGTTGATGCTTTGTGATCATCACCCGATTAGTTATTAGAAACGGGTTGATGCTTTGTGATCGTCACCCGAAAGTCATGAGGACCAGGTAGGTGTTTTGTGGTCTCCATCTGATAGTTATGAAAACGGGGTAGGTGCTTCGTGATCCCCACTCGGTAGTCACTAAGAACGGGTTGGTGCTGTGTGAACTCCACCCGACAGTCATGAAGAGTGAGATGGTGCTGTGTGAACGCCATCCGGCCATACCTTCGTTAAGATAAGGCCATGATGTTTATTAGGTAACAACAAAAAGTGTGAGGAAAGAATTAAGAGAAATACATACGGGGATAAACAGATAGAGGGTTTACTTACTGAGCATTATTTTGTGCTCACCCCGTTATTTTCCTTTGTGGATGCAGGATCTAGGTGATGATGCAGTCGGAGGGGCGTCGGCAAGCGAGGAGCAATAGCTACACTGTTTCCCCTGTTTTTGTCTTTTTAAATAGCTTTTTGTAAATGATGTTCTTTGTGTATAAAAGACTCATTACATATAATAAAAAGAAAAGTTTTGGGCCCATTTTCTATTGTTATTATGCATGCATTGTACTAGTTTACAGCAGTTGTTACATGGATGGAAGGGTTTCCTCTTTGCCCTAAATGTGGGAGGAACCACCCAGGAGAGTGTCTGAGGGACCAGAGGGTGTGTTTTAGGTGCTGACAGCCAGGGCACTTGATGAGAGATTGTAAAGCTCCTCTTCCACCACCCGCACAGAGTTCTGGAGTTACTAGGAATGCCAAAGTGTTTACCGTGGCATAGGATGAAGCAGAGGCCAGTCCATCAGCCGTTACTGGTAAGTTATTATTCCATTATGTTCCTTTATATGCCTTAATTGATTCAGGGGCCACTCATTCTTTTATATCGTATAGGATGATTGAGAGGTTAGCTTTGAAACCTACTAGAATGACTCAACCCATTAAGATAGAGTCACCCGATGGGGTTAGTGTTTTAACGCAAGAGATGTTGGCGGGAGAGTGTGTGGTGATCCAAGGTAGAGATTTAACAGTTGATCTAATAGTTTTTTATATGCCCAATTTTGATGTGATATTGGGCATGGATTTCCTAGGGAGATATGGGGTAAAGATTGAATGTCGGAAGAAGAAAGCGAGATTTAATCTTGATAATGGAGATAAGTTTAGTTTTGGAGAGGGTCATCAGTTGAGCATGTTCATTAGCAGTGTGAAGGCTAGAAAGATGTTGAGAAAGGGGTGTTCGAGATATATTGCCCATGTTGTTTAGAGTGGTGATGTTCCACAGCCAGAGATTCAGAGGGTGCCAGTAGTTCGAGATTTTCTAGATGTGTTTTTGGAAGATTTACCAGGTTTGCCTCCAGAAAGAGAGGTTGAGTTTAGTATTGAACTAGCACCAAGGACAGCACCAATATCTAAAGCCCCTTATCGAATGGCCCCAGCAGAGCTTCAGGAATTAAAGAAGCAACTTCGAGAGCTTTTGGACAAAGGCTTTATCCAACCGAGTCATTCTCCCTAGGGAGCTCCAATTTTGTTTGTGAAGAAGAAAGATGGGTCACTACGGATGTGTATCGATTATAAAGAGTTGAATAAAGTGACAGTGAAGAATAAGTACCCGCTACCTCGCATTGATGATTTGTTCGATCAGTTGAAAGGCGTCGCAATATTCTCTAAAATTGATTTGAGGTCAGGGTACCATCAGGTAAGAGTGGCTAAGCAAGATATGGCTAAGACTGCCTTTCGTACAAGGTATGAGCATTATGAGTTTGTAGTGATGCTGTTTGGTTTGACTAATGCCCCAGCAGTTTTTATGGACTTGATGAATCGGGTATTCCATCATTATTTGGATCGGTTTATAGTGGTTTTCATTGATGATATCTTGGTTTTATTCTAAGTCAAGGGAAGAGCATGAGGAACATTTGAGGATAGTGTTGCAACAATTGAGAAAAAGGAAGTTGTACGCTAAATTTTCTAAGTGTGAGTTTTGGCTTGATCAGGTGATATTTCTGGGCCATACTGTGTCTAAGGAAGGGATTTCAGTAGATCCGAGTAAAGTGCAGGCCATCCTTGAATGGCAGAGGTTGAGGACGGTGAAAGAAGTCAGGAGTTTCTTAGGCCTAGCAGGTTACTACTGGTGATTTGTAGCAGGGTTCGCCTAGTTGGCTAAACCGTTGACAGCTCTTACCAAACAGAGAACTCCTTTTGTATGGTCAGAAGCATGTGAGGAGAGCTTTCAAGAGTTGAAGAAGAGATTAACGACAATTCCCGTGTTAGTGTTACCACAGGAGGGTGTAGATTATGACATTTATACAGATGCCTCACTGCAAGGACTTGGTGTTGTGTTAATACAGTTAGGTAGGGTGATAGCATATTCCTCTCGACAATTGAAAGAGTATGAGACGAGATACCCTATGCATGATTTACAGTTGGCAGCCGTGGTCTTCGCACTAAAGATTTGGAGGCATTACTTTTATGGTGCAAAAAGTAATATCTACACTGAATCATAAGAGTTTAAAGTATCCATCGACCTTTGAGCACTTGAGATCGCTCAGAATCCATCGACCTTTTTTCTGCCTAATTAGTCGAGCTTCAGGATTGATGTTTAACCTATGGCACATCACTTCTATACTGATTCGCCCCAAGCCTGCATAGACCCAAGCGAACACATCGAGGTTCTACTTTAAGAAAGTGATTAATTTTTCTGACAACTCACTGCCCAAACTGCTCCCAATTTTTAGGACGCGAGTTAGATCTTCTTTGCTAAAAAGAATCTCGCGTAATTCTTCTATTGGCCCAGCCGATGGTTCCTTTGTAAGAATGCAAGGATCGATTGTGTCCTCGAGTGGTCTAGGCTGCAATCCAACCTTCGTTATCACCATGGTTCTTAGTTGCTGCCACTTCTCGACAATGGATATCGCCTTGTTATAACATTCCCTAGACTCTTTCTGTAAGCTTCTAATGACTCCAGTTCCATTGGAGTGGGGAACTTCATCGTCTGACATCGAACTAAAGTGACGACTCTTAAGTTATCCAAGAGCGACCTCCCTAGAACGACATTGTAGGTTGTCAGGCAATCAACTACCAGGAAGTATGTCATCACCTTCATTGTATGGGGCTCTTCACCTAGAGTTACTAGCAAATTAATCATTCCCTTGGGAAGCATGCAATCTCTAGTGAACCCATATAGTGGGGTCGAACATGGTTTCAGATTTCACTAGGTGAACCTCATTTCTCGGAAAGCACCTAGGTAGATGATGTTAACTTCACTACCATCGTCAACCATTATCTGAAATACTCGACTATCACCAATCATAGCTGAAATTACAAGTGCATCTAGATTTGGGCAAGGAATTTGATCGCCCTTTTCTCTCGTGCAGCATATCTCTTCACTTTTTGCTTTAAACCGCTTTGGTGGCCTTTTCTCACAACTCATAACTCAAGGAACTGAGTCTATTCTAGCTTCCCATGCATATAGTGCTCGAGCATGTCAAGAGATCCCTGCTATGTTAGGCCCACCATATATCATCTTCACCATACGGTCATCAAGTAGTAGGGATTGTGGTTGATATCCCATTTATCACGAACTTTGTTCTTGTCCATGAAATCTTTCAAATGACATCTTTCAGGGCTCAGCAATCATTTATATAGTTCCCGACATCCTTGTGGAATTTGCAATATTTCTGCGAATCCCTTCTGTTTAGTGGTCCTCTCATTTTTTCTGGCCAAGGCAATCTTCGAGCCTCATGGGAAACTTCATAGATCCTCTATATCGAGTCTACTAGAGAAGTGTTCTCAATAGGGAAAATGGTCATTTTCTCACCGAAAATCTGTTTTTAGTCTCTTCTGAAGCCGATACCTATCCCTGTCACCTCGACCTTGGCCTTGCTTTCTGTCCACTACGAGATATTGCTGTTGGAGGGAGATGTTGTTCGAAGTAGGGGTGTTCAAAACTAGTTAACCGATTTTGTGAACCAAACCGGTTTTTCGGTTCAGGAATATTCTTGAACCGAAACCGAACCAGTTAAAGGGAAAACCGATTTTTCGATTAACCAAAAAACTAGTTAACCGGTTAGTAAAAACCAGTTAACTGGTTTGAACCTGTAACAACTGCTGTAAACTAGTACAATGCATGCATAATAACAATAGAAAACGGGCCCAAAACTTTACTTTTTATTATAAGTAATAAGTCTTTTATACACAAAGAGCATCATTTACAGAAAGCCATTTTAAAAGACAAAAACAGGGGAAACAGTGTAGCTATTGCTCCTCGCTTGCCGACGCCCCTCCGACTGCATCATCACCTAGATCCTGCATCCACAAAGGAAAATAACGGGGTGAGCACAAAATAATGCTCAGTAAGTAAAACCCTCTATCTGTTTATCCCCGTATGTATTTCCTTAATTCTTTCCTTACACTACTTCTGTTTTTCTGTTTTTACTAGACGTCGTGGCCTCATCTTACCGGAGGTATGGCAGATGCGTTCACACAGCACCATCTCACTCTTCAAGACTGTTGGGTGGAGTTCACACAACACCCACCCATTCTTAGTGACTACCGAGTGGGGATCACGAAGCACCTACTCGGTTTTCGTAACATCGGGTGGAGACCACAAAGCCTACCCGTTCCTCTGACTTTCGGGTGACGATCACAAAGCTAACCCGTTCCTAATCACTGTCGGGTGATGATCACAAAGCATCAATCCACTTCTAATAAATGTCGGTGATGTCACAAGCATCAACCCCTTTCTAATAACTAACTGGTGATGATCACAAAGCATCTACCTGTTTCTACTACCTATCGGGTGATGATCAAAGCATCAACCCATTTCTAATGGCTAGTCGGTGATGATCACAAAGCATCAACCCGATTCTCATAACTGTCGGGTGATCACAAAGCATCCACCCAATTCTACTACTCTTCTCATTCACTCTTTCTACACTTCTCATTCTCTCTACCCTTGAGTATTGCCTCCACAAAGTTCTCTACTCATAGACAAGTGCATACCAAAGTTTTCTACTCTTATTAGGTCACTTCTCAATGCACAGTAATGCCTATGGAGTGTTTCATCTCCGCTAATGCACTTATCAAATGCCAACAAGCATGTTGCAAGAATAAGGTTCACTACTCATACTCAAACCTCTATTAGGCTTTCACATCAACAACTCAAGTGCATATAAAACTCTACTATAACAATAATTCCAATCTTTCTCTAACGATCCAAAATGGGGAGAAACTCCCTCACATAGCCATAAATCCTGCCAAAGAAAGACACTTCCAAAAAGATTTCTCAATATCCTTCAATTCCATCTCAACTACCTTTCCAACCCATCTCTACTTATCTATATTTGAAATGTATAACAATCACAAGCACTAGAAATCTCCATTTAAGACTCAATAACATGCATATAACATGTATGTAACATACATACATTGCTATAAAAAAAAACCCTAATCAAGAAAATTCTCAAATCTCAACTTGGTTGGGTTTTACTTACCTTGTTATGGAGAGATTTCACTACTCTTCCTTTCTCTTGGTTTGCTTGACTTCTCTCTACTCTTAAACAAATGACAAAAAACCCTCAATATTCAATATATTCAAAAACTCCACAAGCTTCACAACCAAAGCAAGAATCCTTACCTTAGGATGCCTTAGATTGATTTTCTTTCCCAAATCACTCCAAAAGCCCTTCAAAACTCCTTGATCAAAAGAAAGAGAATTTAGAGGAAGCAGAAAGGAGAGTGGCATGGAGAAGAAGAATGAGGGTTTGCAATGACTGTTAATTCCTTTTAATGAAATTTATACACAAGCATTCCCATTTTGCCCTTACTCTTCTTTGGGAATTCTATCTATATCCTTTGATTCATTACAAACACACCCCCATAACAACATATTCTCCATGAAAATTCCTTACATTTTACTCCCCACTTTTCTTGCTAATTAGGGGTAGAATGGTCAAATTGCCCTTAGGGAAGAAAATATCTAAAACTTAACAAACATTTTGGTCGGCCTGTCGCCACGGCGAGGAAGCTTCTGTCACCGCGGCGAAACTGTCCAGCAGCTTCCCGTGGCTTCAACACCTCTTCGCCGTGGCAAAGATTATTCTTCGCCCCGGTGAAGCTTGGAACACTGAACTTCTTCTATTTTCAACCAATTTCAGGGCAAGTATTCAACACACCACTCAATCAAAGGTCAACCAAACAATAATACTAATAAACCAACTCAAATAAGAGCAAAAGAAGAAACAATAACTACGTACCTCAAGTGGGGCGTTACAGAACCAGTTTTAATTTAATATTTAATATTTAATATATTTTTAATTGAATATTTTTATAATAAACCAGATTTTTATTTTTATTTAATATTTTTTATAATAAACCGGTTTGGTTAACCATTTCCCATATTCTCCGAAACCAATAACCGAATCGAAAATTTGGTTTTTTAATTTCTTTGAACTGAAACCGAACTGGTTTTTCGAATAACTGGATATTTGGTTTAGTTACCGATTCGGTTTGGTTTTTGCATTTTTTTTAACCCCCCTAGTTCGAAGTGCCCCCAGTTTTTACCACCAACAAGCTCTCAACTCGCTGATGCTTGCCACCATGTGATAAAATTGGGCCAGATTTACTTGGCCCTCTTTCTATAGCTCCTTCCACAACTCAGTTTGTGGCTTGATTCCGGCGATCAGTAGGGTCCGGATTGACTCTTTTGGAGCATCCGCAACTTTAGCTTGCTCATTCTGGAACCTCATTAAGTGTGAGGTCAAGGATTTTCCATTCTCTTGGTGAATATTGCTCAAATAGCTGAGTGGCATGGCAAACTATCTCCTCGCCTGGAATTGTTGGAGGTACGGTATGGAAAACTACTACCAAGAATGAATTGAGTCTACTTTCAGTCTCTTGTACCACCTTTTCGTATCTCCTACTAATATTCCAATGAAGCACAGCACTTCGCCAAATCGAAGACCTGATACAACTTCATCAAATCGTTAAAAGCATCTAGGTGGTCTCTGGGGTCTCCTTTCCCGTCAAACTTGTTCTCGAGCGCCCTGAATCCCTAGGGAAGTTGCACCTGACGAACCTCCTCTATAAATGGGGAGCTAATTATCCTATCTGCCTGGTTATCTTGGAGGGCTCTCAGGCCGTCGAGCATTTTTTATACTTGATCAAGTTTGACATTACCTAGAAGATTATGTAATGGGCTCTATTTGCTCTCAATTCAAGGAGTTGAGTTCTAAGGTTGGTCGTTTGTGGTCCTAATCTATCCTGCGCACTTGTGCATGATATGGAGTCATGATAGCTGGGGTAGTACATATTATCGTACTCTTTAGTTTCTTGTCCGCGATGTCGGTTAAAATCAGAGGCGCGCATGACTTCCCTCATGTGCCTATGAGGAACGAGCTTGTCTTTGGCGTGGGTCAAAACTGGCACACTGATGCTAGGTGTTTCACCGTTCATGATGAACATTTTCATGGTGGCCATTGTTTTCGTTCTCCTCCATGGTTGTTTCCCTGGTTGCCTTCTGGGATTAGTATGTTCCTAGGTTTGTGCTCACGAGCAGAACACGCCCTTCCCCACCGAGGATGATGGTTACCTCTAGTCACTGACGAACTGTAAAACCCCTCCCTAGCCAGGTATTTCCTAAGTATCCCTTGGCCATTGAGAACCTAGAAAAGACACGCCTAGGAAATGAGTTTGTTTTAAAACCTATAATTTTGTGTGTTTTGTCTTTGTTTTTTTTTTTTTTTTCTTTATTTTTTTTTTTTTTTTTTTTTTTTTTTTTTTTTTTTAAAGCATTGATTTTAAACATCCCATATCCATAAAATGATTAAAGAAATTTAGCTTTCTACGGAGTTAATAACATAAGTATATAATATCGTTTAACCTTTTTCATTCATTTGACAAGGAAATGGTCATACTAGGTTTATTAAAACATATTTACTTCAATATCCATAGACCAAAAACCATTTGATGTTATTTTACAACAAAAATTCAAAACATAGCAAAAGCATTCCTTCATGTGCATGTCATTCCCCTGTAGCCTCTCCCAGCTTCAAGCTTCAATTCTTAACTGCAAAACATTTTAAAAAATTTCGTGAGGTGAGCACTAATTGCTCAGTAAGGGAATATGGCCTTTCATAAACTATTAAGGTTCATTATACAAGCATATTACTCAGGACCTTACCTTTACCTACCTACAAGACATGACCTTCATTCATTGACATTATCAAGTTCATAAAACATGTCATACGCTTTGGACTTTTCTCATAAAAATAAGTCATAACATAACCATACATAATATAACATAGAACATTTATGACTGATGCAATATTCATAAACATGGCATGCCTATTTCTTTTGTCTTTGTACTTGATGTTTTCATTAGTCTTTATTATCCGATCAGATACATTTGAATCATTACCTTGTTCTTGGTCATCACCTCAAAGGACTTATGGTTTCCACAAAGATTTCATTCATCTGATCTTGGTTTATACCTCAAGAGACTCATGGAATTCATTCTTTAACATTTCATAAATTTTTTAATAAGTCAACTAAATAAGCTATATGCATTACCATTATGAATGCAAACATATGGGATAACATCTTCCATGCTCGATCATACTATTCATTCATTTAACATGTACCCTTGGCCAATTGCACAATTTATCAATCAATTTAGCAAAACTCCATGACATGAATATTTTCCTATTAAATTCATTAACTTAATTCATTCAATTTCTCATACAACACAAGGAATTTCAACAATAAGATTATTCAGTGGTTTATCAGAAATTATAAAAAAGATCGGAATTTTTATTAAGGAGTTGGGTGCCATACAGTTCATCACTTTTCAAGAAATTTTTTCCTTATCTTCCAATACGAATTGATTTTTGGCTGAAACATAAAACTTTTAGGTCTATTTCTTAAATTTTTAATACTTCAAGAATCAGCTCAATCAAAATTTTATAACTTCAGTTATGACTGATTCAATGAAGCATGTACAGTATAAGTCTTAAAAAGCCAAATCCGAATTCTATTCATTTTTAACCATGTCACATTCATGTGCACATTCATAGTATTTTCCATATCATTCTAAGTATAAAAGACCATAAAAACCTCCCTTTTTACAAAACCAAAAAGTTCCAAAACATTGTCCAACTACAAATCTCTTAATTGGCATAATCATCCTCCATATGCACACATACACCAATCAACACACCCATTTAAACAATCCATAACCAAAACATAGCATCACACTCAAATTAACATAAATAAATGTAAGTTTCATCAACCCTAGGTGTTATCAATTGTACTCATAAGGGAGATTTTTTTCCTTACCTTAGTATTCAAAGCACAAAGACACTCCTCCTTAGCTCCAAAGGTTCACCCTTTCTACCTTACACACATAACCACTTATGAATTTCTCTTTTAACTAAAAATCACAAAAAACTAGGGTTTTAAAACTCACCTTAAACCCTGAAATTGAAGTTCTTTAAGTGTGGATGGTGATCTCTGATGCAGTGGTTTTACAACATGCAATGTGTAGCAAGTGCTAGTCGCAAAAAGTAATAAAGTGATAAGTAGAGTATCATTCCCACGAGGATAGTGTTACTAAGTACCGATTTCTCTAGTTTAAGTCCTAATTGAAGCAACAATAAATTGGATTGATGGAAAATTAACAAACTAAATACAAATTAACAAAATATAAATAAATGATAATGAAATTAAAGCAAAACCCAACAACTTAACTAATTAAACAATGCTAAAAAAATGCTAAGGTGTTGATTTCACCTAGATACGCTAACCCAAATCATAGAATCTATTACCCAAGTTCTAATTCCTTGATTGAAAATCGAATTTCCTAAGTTGTAAAACATACCTTCTTAGGCTATATTTTCCTACTTATCCCTATTAACTTCCACACCCAAGAAAATGAAGATTAATAGTTCAAAGTCTTTTAAGCTTTATGGAATTCTATCTAGATTTCATAGATGGCTAAACCTATCTCTAGCATTTGCTTAATCTACAGTATTTATCCCAAGAGGCACAATCACAAATCACTTCTCAGTCTCATTGTGAACAACACACATTTGAATGGTGATCAAGCATCCAAAAGTTACTATGCAAAGAGATAACACTCAATCATGAAATTAAAACTCAAAGTAAATCAATTCATATAAATTTGAATCATTGTATCAAGGCTACATCAAACCCTAGCTAAACAACTCAGTTCATACTCAAAAACAAAATAAAATAACAAAAACGAACTGAATCCACATTTATCATTGAAAAACAAGCAAAAGATGGAGAAATCTTCTCTAATTTGAAACCCAAATCTTCAATAATCTTCTACTTCCAAGAGCTGCCTTCTAAATGACGAACCAAGACCATTTTCCCTTCCTTTTAGTGCTAATTTATACCTTTTCACTTAAGGACGAAGCCCTAGCAAGCCAAAACATGCTGTTTTATTTTTCACATCTGACGTAGTTTCGCCGCAGCGAATATTTTTCTTTGCCACGGTGAGGATCTTTCGGGCCAAATTTGAGCATGATAGATTCTGAATTTGGAAACGTGGTAAACATATGAATTGTAGCCATTTAAATTATATGTCTACTCGTTCAAGAATCGGACAGATCAGAGGTCTAATGAAGCACATCCAAAGACGTTTTTCTTCAGTTCCCAACATGTTGTTCACAACTTCAAGCTAAGTTTTCACCCTCGTCTAGTCTGAATTAGGAAAAACCCAAAACATGAAAGTTGTAGCTCTACTTCTTAGCTTTCTAAAGCTTCTAAATTCAGGTCATTCTGAGTTTCCAAACTCAAGTTACGCAATTTACACTTAAAATTGTCATTTATGCTCAAAATCATCGTTTAGGCTTGCAAAGAAAAATTAATATAATTAGGTAGCAGTTATGACCCAAATTGTATGAAAAGTATCCTAAATCCTATCGAAATTCATTGCAAAATCATAGAGAAAAATAGAATTATCAATCTCCTTCGAAATTCAACTTGAAATCCTATGAAAATTTTGATAGAGAGAGCTTGAATTAAAACCTTTAATGGAGGAAAATAAGACTTGAAGAAGAGAGTTCGGTGTTCTAAGAGTGTTGGCCGACTTAACCAGGAAAAGATCTTATAAATATTTCATTTTTTTTATTCCCAAATGGGATTGGCCATCAAAAGTTAGATATATGGGTCATTGGGTATAAATTTTGCATATAAGGGCATTTTGGTCATTTCTACTGCAACATAATTATTACACTCCTTTAATGCCATTTGGCTTCTCTTTTCTACTTGGTTACCAAGTAATTCCATAAGATAATTAACTAATTTACCCATAATACACTTTTATGGATACTTGATTCCTATAAATTATTGTGAAAAGACCATTATACCCCTTGGGAACCATTTATGTCGTTTAACCCTACTAATCTCCTTCATGACCCTTTACCATATTTCTTATCAGTATCATCAATTCCTAACACTTTACAACATTCACGTCTCATAATGCATGCAAAATGATCATTTTACCCTTTTATTGATAAAAATCCTTTTAAGGGTAGAATTACATACCTTGTAACATCGGAACGCTTACGCAGGGTTTTTACACGAACCATGTTGGTCGCCAACTGACACATTCTCCCCGCTTGGAGTAGGCTTGGTAAAGACTGGCTGATCGAGATCTGGTTGACTTGTTACATTTTCTTTAACCCTGTCAAATCTTGCTGCATTGCTTGCATAGCATTAGTTAGCGATCTCACCATATCCATCAATTAACCACCTTCTAGGTTGGAAGTTCCTACCCTTGGCTGATTGGCGACCTGCGACAGTGACACAAGTGGTAAGCGACTCTGATTGGTGGCTTGGTTCACTTCTTGGTGAACGGCGTTCACGTTATTGTGGCTTTTGATGACGGCTCTGGATTGTCTTGTATGGGCCATAGTGAATTTACGGTGATCAGATTTGATATTGGGATTGCTTTTTTCTAGGAATAGGAGAGCTTGTCGAGGGCCCTCCTTCTAGCGCCAAAATGTTAATACCAAAAAAGGCTCCAACCAGAGAGACCCGATTGATCGTGATGGAATTGGAACATATGTGTGCATGATTGGTGAAAATCAACAAAGAATAATGCAAATGACGAAATAAAGAAAAATGACACAAAATAATTTTAAAGTGATTAGGCGAACGGATCCTCAAACCTACGTTCGCTGTGTTTATTTTCTACTCTTTTACTGAATAAGAATTGTTAACCCCTTTTACATCATTTTTGGGGGTATTTATACATGAATTTCAAAATGGTAAATGGATTAAATCCAGGATATCAATCATAGTTGATGTTTGTTCCGTGATTTCCGCAATTGTGCGTCAAAGTCAAGCTAAAAGGATATTGGCAATATCCTCTCCGAGATATTAGGAGATCTGGACTTATCTTATAAGCTGTCAAACACCTGTTACATAGGTCGTGACAAGCTTTGCTTTGGTCGATCTTTATATTCAAGCGACCTTCAAATCGCAGTGAGCTCTTTATGGCAGCGAGCTTCATGTTTCACGACTAATTGATATTTTTGAGCTTACAGCAAAATTCACACACAACAAATCTACATATTTTCTGTAGCTGAATATTAAATGTTAAATCAAAGTTGAGATAATGGCTTTTTCCTTTTCTCTCCGTTGTTGATTAAATATATAGGCTTTAATTTTCTTCTTTAGCTGAAATGCATATTTGTTGTTTTAAGATCCGTGTATCGATCTGGGCATCAGCATCTGTTTCTTTAATCTTTCTTGTGGGTTAGTATGAATCAATAATATATGGCAGAAGGAACTCGATAATTATGAGTTCATCGTGGTAATAAGATACGTGATCAGAATACAGCTTGGCTGCTTCAAGTTCTCCATGGACTTATGCCCAAATGTTCATTGGACCAACTATAAAGTTGTTTCTATCCATAAATGTTTTCTCAATTTCTTCACCGAGAAAGAAGACTTTGGCTGTTATTTTGGTGCTACGGCGTCTCTTTTGTTTCACGGATAACCTGAGGAGCTCCTCTTGAACGTCTTGGCAAAATTTTATTTCCTTCCAAGTACTTTTTTTTTTTTAATTAAATAGGAAAAATAACCTCAAAAATTAGTCAATTGGTAGCCTAACTTGGCACTTGACTACCAAGCAACACGTTATTATAATTTTCAGTTGGACATTTTCTAAACTTTAACGTGTCAATACTAAATCAATTTCCTATGTGATAAAATAATTTTGCAAAGTCCTCGGCAAACCTTTTTACAGACCATCCAGTTGTTATACACATGCTACTAATTGCACGTATAAGAAACATTGTATCTTCTTCGATGAACATGGTTATAGTGTTGGCAGGTCAGCTAGGTAGCATAAGTTTGGAGTAAGAAGTGGCTTGTCATTTGTCAATGGTTAGGATTGGGATTGGATTGGTGAGGGTAAAATGATAATATGCCTTTGCTTAGTAAAAATATATTGATATTTAATAGAAGTGAGGGTAAAATGATGATCTCATAAAAAAATTTAGCTATGAATTGAACATACATGTACTTAGGGTTCAAGCCTTGAACTTCAAGGTAATTCTTAAAAATTTCTTCCAAAAATGCCACAATTTTGATTATTGAATATCATTGGGTAATTTTTTTAAATTCTCCTAATAATCTGGTCTCCGCATGCCTATTTGGCCTCTGTAGTTGACTTGACTTCGAGATAAAGTGAAGCTACATGATGAACCCTCTAAGTTGGAAATTTTTGGGAGGTTCATGCATAATTTCCTCCAAGCAACAAAAAATAAAATATTATTAGATAATCCCCATCTCCCTCTTCATTTCTAGCAGCCCCCTCCAACTTGAGCTTCTTAAAAATCCTCTCCTTTTCCTATTTCATACTTGATATTTTCTACTCCAGCCTCAGTTTCACCTCCATCAATGCAACCAAACTTGTAAGTTATTGGTGTGATTTTCCACACTGACTAGAGTGCCAAGATGAAAAAGCACACCAACTTGAGATACTCGATTGACTCCTAGGAGAATCAAGTAGGATAGGTGTGCGGTTCCTGGGAACTAGTGTAAGAGACCTGTTTTGGGTGCACAGTATGGCGAAGGCGATGGTTGCCACTTGGTTGACGATGAGAGAGCTAAAGAGAAACCCGAAGATTTTTAAAGTGGTTCGCCTGGGAAGGGAATCAAGTATACGACTACTGTTATGTTGTTTGACTATATATGTTTGGGGATACAATAAGATGGGTTTTCCAGTGATCAGAAAACATATCTCGACCTACTAAATGGTCGGAGACCTTGGGATTGAAAAGAAAGGCTTTGGAATTCCTATCTCTTCTTTTTTTAATCGAAAATGGGTTGTACCCTATTTTTTCTGTCTTCTCTCTTTGTCTCCTCCTCTCCCTCGGCCATGATGGCTTTTATATACAAAGAAGGTATATGAGTTCCATGATGACTAGTACGTTAGCCACGATGTCGATACTGTGTGGCAGTTGGAGGCTTATATGCTCCTATGCCACATCTTATGATGTTGTCCCCTATACTCCTAGAAGAATTCTGGAGAGGCGAGAGATGCAACACTCAGTTGCAAAGTATGCCGAAAAATAAAGGAAGAGAGGAATATCTTTTGTATTCAATGTGTCTTTTATGTAAAATGATGTACAATTTGTACAAGTGTAACAGTGATATGTAAGAAAGTCAAATATACATAAATAAATACAAATCAACATATAAAGGAAATGAAATAAATCCAGCAGCATTATCCATACTTAGGCTATATCAAATATTTCCAATCTTCTAAATATGGCGTGTATCACTATTCACATGTCAACACTCCCCCTCAAGCTCGTGGTTTATAGATGTCATAAACTCTGAGCTTGCCCAATAAATGTGAATGTTGTCTTTGACATAACTGTTTTGTGAATATGTCTACTGGTTGCTCTATAGTCTGGATGTGTTCTGTTTGAATCATTCCTTCCTGTATTTTATCTCTGACAAAATGGCAGTCAATCTCTATATGTTTCATTCTTTCATGGAAGACTGCGTTGGTTGCGGTGTCATTCGCTGCTTTATTGTCACAATATAGTTTGATTGGTGTTTCCACTTATAGAGTTAAATCCTTTAGTAAACCAAGGATCTATGTGATCTCACATGTAGTTTTGGCCATGGCTCTGTACTCGACCTCTGCTGATGAGAGTGAAACAGTGGTTTGCTTCTTTGTTTTCCATGAGATGAGAGACTCTCCAATTTTGATACAGAAACTAGTGAGAGATCTCTTAGTCATTGGGCATGAGTCCCAATCTGAGTCACAGTATGCGGTGATATTCATATCTCCTTTTCTGGGTAAGAGAAGTCCCAACCCTGGACAACCTTTTAAATACTTGAGTACCTTGATTGATGCATCCATGTGGGATTGTTTTGGAGCATGCATAAATTGGCAAGTATTTGAACTACATAGCTAATGTCAGGCCGCATCATTGTAAGATATATGAGCCTTCTTATGAGTCGCTGATAACTGGAACTATCTTTTAATAAGGGATCTATCTCAGAATTTTGGGTTTTCTCATCATGTTCTTTTGTGGTGAGTTTAGCATTCTGTTCTATAGGAACAATGCTTGCTTTGTATGCTGCTAGACCTTAATTTGAAATGAGTTCCAACACATACTTCTGTTGGCTGAGGGATATTCCTTCTGAGGAGCGAGCAATCTCTATACCTAGGAAAAATTTTGGTGCTCCTAGATCTTTAATGTGGAATGTTCTATGTAGATGTTCCTTTAATTTTGTGATTGTCTTCTCATCGTTTCCTGTAATAAGAAGTCATCGACATAAATGATGAGACTAATAAAGGACTTACCCTTATGTCTGGAAAATAAGGCATAGTCATGTTTGGATTGGGTGAATCCAATAACTTTGAGAGCTTTTGTAAATTTTGCATTCCACTGCCTTGATGCTTGTTTTAGGCCATATAAAGATTTTCACAATCTACATACAAGATTCTCCCCCTGATTGCGAAGGTCGGGAGGAATATCCATATAAATCTCCTCATCAAGATCCCCATGAAGGAAGGCGTTATGAACATCCATCTGATGGAGTGGCCAATCATTGTGGGAAGCAACAGACAAGAATGCTCGAATAGTGACATGTTTGGCTACGGGAGAAAAGGTCTCCTAATAGTCAACGCCTTCCCATTGGGTGAAACCTCTTGTGACTAGTCGAGCTTTGTACCGTTCAATGGAGCCATCAGCCAGATGTTTGATTTTGTAGACCCATTTGCAGCGAATAGCTTTTCTTAAGAGGGCCGAGAAATAAGATCCCATATATGATTGCTGACAGGAGCATTTAATTCTTCCTCCATGGCCTGTCACCAATAATCGTGTTGTACGGCATCGAAAAAGGAATCTGGTTCTTGTTCAGTGGAAATATTGCTCATGCAGGATTTGTAGCCAGGGGATAATCTGTCAAAAGTCACATACTTGGATATGGGATAAGGAATACCTTCCACATGAGAACAGATGTAGTCGGCTTGCCATACTGGGGGTCTGGAAACTCTGGAGGATCGCCGTAAGGGAATAACATCTAGTGATGTAGCTGGAGAGGGATCTGGATCAGACAGTTCAATGACATAAAGAGATTCCTAAGGCTCATCTAAGTCAGTAAGGTTGCCATGTTTGTCCTTGGTGATAAGGGCTCACCAAAAATCACGAGCCCAAGTTGCATAGTTCTCGGTGCCAGTGAGAACCTGTTTGATGTAACGCCCCACTTGAGGTACGTAGTTAAGATTTGTTGTATTACTTAAATGTTCATTGATCCAACTTCAATTGAGTTTGTATGTTGTTAGTATTGGTTGAAATGGTATGTTGAGTGTTTGCCTTGAAATTGGTTGAGATTTGAGGAATCTTGGTATTATAGTCTTCGTCGGGGCGAAGAATAGTCTTCGCTGCAGTGACGTCAGCTTTGTGTTACAATGTCGGTTCTCTAATTTTTTGCCGGGGCGACGGAACTTTCTTCGCCGCAGCGACAAGACTGTAGAAACGTTTCTTGAGGTTTCTAGAGAATTCTTCATATGGGCAAAATGACCATTCTACCCCTAATTAGCAAGAAAAGTGGAGAGTGAAATGTAAAGAAATTTCATGGAGAATAGGTTAGTGTAGGGGTGTGAGTGTAATGAATCAAAGAATATAGATGGAATTTCCAAGGAAGAGCAAGTGCAAAATGGGAAAGGATGGTTATAATATGAGCTAAAAAGGGTTAAGTGTAATAAACCCTTCATTTCACCCATTTCCACCTCCATTCTCATTCTCTACTTCCTTTCAATCCTCCATTCAATTTTCCAAGATTTCTAAGGAGTTTTAGGGAGCTTTTGGGGTAATTTTAGGAGAGCTTGAATCTAAAGCATCCTAAGGTAAGGATTCTTGCTTTAGATGTGAGTTTGCTTATAGTTGTATTGAAGTCTTATATTGTTGCTATTGTTATTGTTTAAAGTTGTAGAGGGAGGACAAGACAACAAGGGAAAGGAGAAGTGTTAGAGAAGTCACTTATTCACAAAGTAAGTAAATCCAACCATGTTGAGATTTGAAAAACAAACCTTTGAGTAGAGATTGAGTAGAGATGTATGCATGTATAAATATGTACTATGCTTGTTGAGAAATTAAGTTGAGATGAGTATCTATTTTATGGTTGTTGGATACACTTCATGTATGAGAAGTGTTTTAATGTGTATTGAGAGATGGAAATTGAGATGAAGTTTGAGAGATTTTGTGTAAACCCTTTTTGGAAGTGCTTTTCTTGACTAGGACTATGGCTATATGAGGGAGTTTTCCCCCATTTTGGATGGCTAGAGAATGAAGTAGAGTAGTAATTATAGTAAAGTTTTTATATGCACATGAATTGTTTGATGAAATGCCTAAGAGAGTATGAGTATGATTAGTAAACCTTAATTCTTGCAACATTGTATATTGGCATTTCATAAGTGCATTAGTGAGCATGAGCCATCCATATGCATTATTTATACACTTAAGAAGTAGGTTGAGAAATAGTAGAGAATTTGAGTATAAGCTACTTTAAGAGTAAAGAGAAAGAGAGAATGAGCACTAGAGAACAAAGAAAAAGTAGTGCTAAATGAAAGGATAGAGTAGGTTGTGCAATGGGGAACCTGTGAGTAATGGGTAGAGTATTCCCGCATGTATGCCGCATTGAGAGAGCGGCATGAGTATGAGAGAGAGAAGTGGTTAGCCCGTGAGAGTGCATGCGGATGAGGGCTATACTTGAGAGTACCTGAGAGAGAGATTATATACTCACATGGCCAAGGGTTTCGAATCCATGCATAACCGAGTCCGATCGGCTAGAACGAGTAGAAGTCACATAGAGCAGGAGCGAGTCCCGGCCGTGTCTCCGGTAAGATGAGGCCGTGACTTATTAAAGAGAGTTAGTAGAAAAGAGTTATGAGAAAATAGAAAATAGAGAGAAGTATAAGAGAAAGAGTAAATGAGCATTGTAAGGAAAGAATTAGAGACAAAGTTACGGGGTTAGATGAGTAGAGGATTTGCTTACTGAGCATTGTTTTAGTGCTCACCCCATTGTTTCCTATGTTTTGCAGGATCTAGGTGAGGACACGATCGAATGGCCGTTGGCAAGCGACGGGAAATGGTTACACTGTCCACCTTGTTTTTGATAGCTTTGTACATGATACGAATTTTGTATAAAGAATGTATATGTTTAATGAAAGGAAAATGTGGGCCCAACTTTTTATACTATTTTATATGTATTTTATTATGTATATTTTTTATGAGTATTTGAGTAGAAAGCGGCTATTACATTTGACCAAGACAAGTTTTGGTCCATCAGAAGGTGAGAAGTAAAGGGGATCACTGAGCTCCAGTCGGTGCTGGTTTGGCTGGACAATTTGGAATTGAAAGGAAAACGAGTTTGTGCTAGTTTGACCCAAAAACCTGAATAGATATGTGTTCGGGTTTGGCCCGGTTTGGGGATTTACGTTGGGTTGCATATTTGGGTTGTTTTGGTTATTTGGATTGGGCTGTGTATTTGGGCCAGTTTGATTATCCTGGTTCGGCTGTATGTGTGGGTTTGTTTGAGTATGCGGGTTAAGGCCCATTTCTGGTGCAATTGGCTCTATTGGATTTGTTGTTGGGTTCTGGTTTGGATCCATTTTCAGATGAACTAATCCTAGAGTTTGTTTTGCAGGGAAACCAATAACAGAGGAGAGGTAATGGATTAGTGAAGTTGAGAAGCAAGAAGAGGATCTGGCTAAGGAACTTGGCTCTGATACCATGTAAGAAGTTGAAATTGGAGTGGTAAAAGAAGCAGTTGGACTGCCGAAGAATGCCTAGAAGAATTCTGGAGAGGCAAGAGATGCAACACTCAGTTGCGGAGTATGCCGAAAAATAAAGGAAGAGAGGAATAGCTTTTGTATTCAATGTGTCTTTTATGTAAAATGTTGTACAATTTATACAAGTGTAATAGTGATATGTAAGGAAGTCAAATATACAAAAATAAATACAAATCAACATACAAAGGAAATGAAATAAATCCAGCACCACTATCCATACTTAGGCTATATCAAATATTTCCAATCTTCTAAATATGGCGCGTATCACTATTCACATGTCAACAAGGTTCAACGTTCCTACGGAGTTTTCTACCATTGGCAGAACATCTAGTGATTGCACTAAAAGGTTAAAGTGTACCAGTGATATCAATGGCAAATGCCCAACTAAGCTGAGGGACCCTTGTGGCTGTAATCATCCTTGTACGGTTTTCAAAACCGACCATTTTTGTTGGAATAATAAAGAATTGTGATGCTAATAAGTACTCCAAGTTTTTCAAAAATTTGTGCTATGATGCTTACACTTATGCCACAGATAATGTCTTTAGTTGCCCTGCTACCACTAACTATAAAGTTATGTTTGTTAGGAAACGATCATGTATGGCAGCGGAAAACAAATAATTTACATGATAGATCGTTCCTTAGAACCAAGATCGGGGTACAAAAATTACAGTTTATACATAATAATAGAATCTGCAGAAAAAATAGTTTAAAGTTTGAGAAATCATACGCACGTTTGGAGGCTCTTCCAAGTTTGTCTCTGACGGAATTTGCTACCGACCCAAGTTTAGGATCGAACCGATGTAGTCCACACGAAGATAACTCTAGCAAACTAAAGGGGGATTTGCTAGAGCCTCTTTAGTCTTTAAGAACCAAAAGAAATCAATCAAACGTTGTTTCAAGCAAAAGCATTCTGGCGTGGGAGAGAAGAGAAAGGGGCTAGAATTTTTCCTTTTAATGATTGAAATGAATTAATTGAATAATTCACAAAGTGTTGCACTTATATAGTGCACACTTTGACCTATTCCATCATGGAATAGGCTTGGGCACCAACCCAAACACCCCTATGTCCAAACAACCCCATTTAGATATTTTAATTTTAATTATCATTATTTCAATTAAATTAAATTTATATTATATATATATTTCATATATTAACATTTAACAATAACAATAATTCATTTAAATATATGCGAACACATATTTAAATATAATTTCATTTATTTAATTTTAATTAGAAAATTAAATAAAGGCTACGACCTTAGCAAATTTAATTGCACTGTGAAATTACCAATATACCCTTTCACCTAAAAAGACGAAAATGCCCTTCTTATAAACTGGTTCTTAAATTATCTTCTATGTGTGTGACCTGTATGCTCCTTATCATACCGGCAGTGTGTAGTATCGCGATTAACACCAATTAATCGTCTCACTACACACAGACCAAGCTTGACCCCTAGCAAGGCATCATGGCCACCCGATAGATTCGGATTCAGCGAAGCAGCTACTTGTCAACGATATGGTTACCGTACAATCCAATCATTTCATCATCCGTTATCTCGACGAGACCGTGGCATAAAAATAGTGTCAATCTCGGTTGCTCTCGATATTATGTATTCAGTTATTAGACCAATGACTTGTATTATAAACTAGATAGAGCAACAACTCAATCCCACTGTGGCCATAGTTTTAGTGTCATTGCCATTTACTGAATTACGCCGTGAGATAACTTCTCCCGTACCTGGGAGTGATGAATCCTCTGTCTATCCACCATAGTCTTGATACACTCCTTAATGCAGCCAATCACCATCGTATTGACAACTCTGAATAGAACTGCATTAGGCTAGTGTCAAACTATACCAATTGGTACACAAGGCACTCCGGTGATCTCAAGTCTAAAGATCACGTGCACCACCATTCGTTAGAGGATTTGTTCCATAGACACTAGGGTTACCATCCATATGGAATCCTCTGGTGGGTCAGTCCAGTGAACTTGCCTACAGCAAGCACCCATGTGTTGCACCAGGTTGTCACCAAACAACCTTGATAAGTGAGATCAGTCACTACCTTTCGACAAGGTTGTTCAACACTATGATAGCCTTACTATACTATCTGTGCCCTTACTTCAGAATAATACTAGGGCTACAGACATTTCTAGAATGGCCACCATATGTGCTCATAGGGTTCTCACTATCAAGATTTGAAACACTTGATACCCTCGTCATGGTTCCACCATTCTGAGGACATATATCAATACATACAATGATGATTTATGCGATATAGTATAAAATGCCTTTTATTGATCAATGAACATTATTACAAAGAGTCAATTCTACAATAATTGATTGGCTCTACGGCATCTACTCTAACAGTGTTTTGCCCTCAAGAGCCCTTAATCTTGACATCAACTTTCGGTATTATGAATAAATGCCCATACCGTGTGTGGGCTACTTCTATTCCTGGTGGTACTCAACTTAATGAAGGTGAAACATGGATCCTGAATGTGGTGGCACAAACGATGGCTGTGTTTGGGATCGAACCAATTGCCAGTTTGACAGTGATGGGAGAGGCAAGTGTCAGACCAGTGACTGCAGTGGACGCCTCGAATGTGAAAGCCCCTAACACATTAGCCGAGTTTGCCATAAACCAATACAACAACCTTAATTTTATAGATATGTCTATTGTTGATGGGTTTAATGTTCCGATGGAGATTAGCTCGGACTCAAGTAACTGCAACCAAGTTATTAAATGCACAGTCAATATTATTGGTCAGTGCCCGACTGAGTCGGAGGTGCTTGGCAGATGTAATGGGCCATGTCCTGTATTCAAGATACAGGTACATTGTTGCACTTCCAACAAGTATGGAATATGGACCTACAAATTACTCCAAGTTTTTCAAGGAAAGGTGCCCAAATGTTTACAGTTACCCTATGGATGATGCAACGAGCACATTTACTTGCCCCGCAGAGACTAACATAAGGTTGTGTTTTGCCCTTGAAGCATCCTCATTTTTCAAGACCTTAATTACTGTCTGAAATTTATTTTAAGATCTCTATATTATATCCATCTAGGCATCTACATTTGTTTCTTAAATTCTTCACTGAGGAAAAAGATATTGGTTGTAATTTGGTGCTACTACGTCTCTTTTGTTACTTGGGCAATCTTAGGATTAAGATACTCGCATATTGTCAAGATTTCTGTGTTTTTTTTTTTTTTTTTTTTTCTTTCTTTAAATCACATAGGACAAAATGGAAAACCCTCAATGATTAGTGAATTGCTGGCCTAACTCAGCACTTGACGACCGAGTAACACGTAATTGTAATTTTCTATTCGCCATTTTCAAAACTTTAACATGTTCCTAGTATGTGAATGTGACAAACATAATATTGCAAGACCTCGACAACTTATGAGTAATGCTACACATACAACATTTTTATATAACATTTCTCATACAATACTATGTGGTAAAATATGATTGGTTAATTTTAAATTAAAATTAAACTTTTATTCAATCATCTTTTGCCACATAATATTATATGAAAAATGTTGTATGAGAATGTTATATGTGTAGTATTATTCGCAACTTATTTACTAACCATCCAATTGTTTACATTTCCTTTTATCACCATCATCCAAATTTCTCGGTTTCCAACCCTGATTCAGAATTTTCCAAGAAGAAAAAAACGCTATTAATTGCATGTATCATTAATATTATATCTTCATTGACACTGAGAATTCCAAGAAAAAACAACCTTTTCTTATGTTTATTGTATGTATTTTATCGTCTCCAAAACAAAAATTCCTCGTGGAACGCTTGAAGTTCTTATGGGCGCTAAGACCATCTCTAACCCATTGCACCAAATTGGTGCAAGTTTTACACCAAATTGGTGTGATTTTTGGTGTGAAACACTATTGCATCTCCAACCCATTGCACCAAAAAGAATATTCCTTAAAATATTCTCTTTCTTTTTCTTTTATTTAACAATCAACAATTAATCTATTTCACTCATTATTTTTGTATATGTTAATTAAATATTGGGAATGATATTTTTATTAAATAATAATTACTTTGAAAATTATACTAATTTAATAAAATTAAGCATTTATTTATCAAATAAACATTACATTTAATATAGAAAAACATTACATCTAATATAAAATGATACCAAAAAAAAAAAAAGAAAAAAAGACAACAACAACACAAAAGTAAAATTCCATATTGATAGTAATTTAACTTTCCCAATTAGTATATTCTTCCCACAAATGATCAATTAATGCATTTTGAAGAGCATGGTGAGCCTCTGTATCCTTGATTTGTCTATGTCAAGAAAATTTTGAAATCAGACATTTTCATCTACGACAATTTCAACTTCAGGAGTTGGCGCTTCCATCTAATTCTCAATTGATGCATCAACATTATGATCATCCTCGATTATCATGTTGTGCATAATAATACACACAGTCATTATATCATGTAATACATTTTTTTCCCAAAAACGTGTCAGTCCTACCACAATTGCAAACCGCGATTGGAGAACTCCAAACGCACGTTCCACATCTTTTCTACATCCTTCTTGTTTCATTGCAAATAATATTTTTTTGGGACCACATGGATCGTGAATAGTTTGTACGAGAGTAGACCACTTGGGTATATACCATCAGCTAAATAATAGCCCATATTATACTATTTTCCTTGAATAATATAATGAGCGGGAGGAGCAATACCTTGAGTTAGGTTGGAAAACATATGAGATGCCTCCAACACATTAATGTCATTGTTGGAACCTGACAAACCAAAAAATGTAAGTAATTGATCCACCATATGTAGCGGAAAACAAAAATTCAATCGGTAAATCAATTATCTTTCTTTGCCTAGATCCGAGTATAGATTATACCGTTTACATGTTTATAAACAAAAATTTGTATAAAGTAATTCCATTCAAGGATTAGAATACTTATGTACGTTTGGAGGCTCCTTCGAATATCTCTGATTTTGGACAGAAACACTGTTCATGGTACTGTTCACGGGTACTATTCACGATTACTGTTCACCATCTACTGTTCACGTGATTTTTCATCAATCGATCCAAAGTAGGATCGCACTCACGGAAGTCCACACAAAGATAATCCGCAGAACCCTTGATTATTTTTCTAGAACAATCAAGGGCTTCAAGAATCAAGAAAGAAGAAGAAGAAAAGTTTTCTTCTTGAGAGAGAGATAGGGTGGCTAGGGTTTTAATTGAATGAATAATTTTAATATGTTTTAATTTTAAGTTGCACTTATATAGTCTAAGGCTCATGTACCGGGCACCATGCAATTATCAAACAAGAACATTACACACATTAAAAAACAATCAATTTTTGAATTGGGTAGGTTGAATTATCAAGTTACCACCTTAAACGTGCAAAATAAATATTGGCTTCAAAGGTTCAGAAAATTGTAATTTAGCCCCTATGCAAAAAACGGAAAGCAAAAATGAAACAGTAGGTTTCTTGTCGCGGCGAAGAAATTCTTTGCCCCAACGATTTCATGCATACATGGTCGCTGCGGCGAAGTTTTATTTTGCTGCGGCGACCGTGAACTTCCAGAAAACACAAATCGTTCCAGAGAGTTTTATGTCGTGATGAAGTTTTATTTTGCCACAGCTAGATCTACTTTTTCGAAATTTCGTTGTGGCAAAGTTTTATTTTTCCACAGCCATATTCACTTTTTGCATCTCACAGTGGTGAAGTGTTATTTTGCCGCGGCTAGTGCCGCAAAACAATGAATCAGGCACAGTAATGTCTTTTTTAATTTTTTTCACATAATGACATGGATCCAAATCAAATTGAATGCTCAAACATTCAACCAGGACACCAACCAACCAATACACATTCAATCAACACATTATTTAATCAATTGATTAATTAAGACATTCAACATACATAATTTGTCCAGATTTAAAAACACTTCAAATCATGCAATAACATGTTATCAAACAAATATACATGTTATCCAACATCAATTAAACAATATAATCTAATACCTAAGGCTCTGATACCACTGTTAATTGATCTGCCATATGCAGCGGAAAACAAAAATTCAATATGTAAATCAATTACCTTTCTTTGCCTAGATCCGAGTATAGATTATACGGTTTACATGTTTATAAACAAAAATATGTATAAAGTAAATCCATTCAAGGATTAGAATACTTACGTACATTTGGAGGCTCCTTCGAATATCTCTGATTTCGGACATGAATATTGTTCACGAACTGTTCATGGTCACTATTCACTATCTACTATTCATGTGATTTTTCGCCAATCGATCCAAAGCAGGATTACACTCACGGAAGTCCACATGAAGATAATCCGCAGAACCCTTGATTATTTTGCTAGAACAATCAAGGGCTTCAAGAATCAAGAAAGAAGAAGAAAAAAAGTTTTCTTCTTGAGAGAGAGAGAGATAGGGTGGCTAGGGTTTTAATTGAATGAATAATTCTAATATGTTTTAATTTTAAGTTCTGTTAGTAAACGATCCATATACGTAGTGGAAAACAAAAAATCATAACACAAGGATCGTTCCAAAGAGCCAAGATCAAAGGTATAATTTTACAGTTTATGTTTAAGTAGAAATCTGCAGAAATTAATCATGAGTTTAAAAAAAACATACGCACGTTTGGAGGCTCCTCCAAATTTGTCTATGAACGTTATGCCACCAACCCAAGTGTAGGATCAAATCGACGTAGTCCACACGAAAACAATCACAAAGAACTAAAGAGAGATTTGCTATATCCTCTTTAGCTTTAAGATCAAAGAAGAAAAATCAAATAGATTGATTTTAGACAAAGATGAATTCTGCCGGGGGAGAGGAAATATGGGGCTGCTGTGTTTTTCTTTTCAAAGAAAAGGTGAATAATGAATTAACTCCCACATTTTACAAATAACCTTTTTCTTTTATATTGAAAACTTAGTTGCCCTATTCCTATATGGAATAAGCTTGGGCTCCAACCCAAACACCCCATATTACCAAACACTCCTTATTAGATATTTATTTTATTTCATCATTATCTCAATTAAAAATCAATTAATATATATATATATATATATATCTATTAACATTTAACAATAATGATGATTGAATTAAATATATGCGAACACATATTTAATTTTTCTAATTAATTAAATAAAGGCTACGACCTCATCAAATTTAATTGCACTGTGAAATTACCAAAATACCCTTTCACCTTAAAAGATGAAAACGCCCTTCTTTCTTTTTGTTTCTTAAATTATCTTCTATGTGTGTGACTCTTAGGCTTCTCATCATATCGGCAGTGTATAGTATCGCAATTAACGCCAATTAATCGTCTCACTATACACAGATCAAGATTGGCCCCTAGCAAGGCATCATGGCCACCCGATAGATTCGGATTCAACAAAGTAGCTACCTGTCAACGATATGGTTACCGTACAATTCAATCCTTTCATCATTTGTTATCTCAACGAGATGAAGGCATAGAAATAGTGTCAACCTTCGGTTACTCTCGATATTATGTATTCAGTTTCTAGACCAATGACCTGTATTATAAACTGGATAGAGCAACAACTCAATCCCATTGTGGCCACAATTTTAGTGTCATTGCCATATACTGAATTGCGCCGTGAGATAACTTCCTTCGTACTCGGGAGTGATGAATCCTCTGTCTATCCACCATAGTCTTCATACACTCTTTGATGCAGCCAATCACTACCATATTGACAACTCTGAATAGAACTATGTTAGGCTAGTGTCAAACTGCACCAATTGGTGCACAAGTTGCTCTGGTGATCTCAAGTCTAAGGATCACATGCACCAACATTCGTTAGAGGATTTGTTCCATAGACACTAAGGTTACCATCCATATGGAATCCTCTGGTAAGTCAGTCCAGTGAAATTGCTGTGGTGTATTCGCCTACAACAAGCATCCATGTGTTGCACCAGGTTGTCACCAAACAACCTCGACAAGTGAGATCAGTCATTGCCTTTCAACATGGTTGTTCAACACTATGATAGTCTTACTGTATTATCTGTGCCCTTTTAGAATAATACTGGGGTTACGGACATTTCTAGAATGGCCACCATATGTGCTCATAGGGTTCTCAATATCAAGATTTGAAACACTTGATACCCCCGTCACAGTTCTATCATTCTAAGGACATATATCTATACATATTGGAATAATAATGATTTACGCGATATAGCATAAAATGTCTTTTATTGATTGATGAACATTATTACAAAGAGTCAATTCTACAATAATTGATTGGCTATAGGGCATCTACTCTAACAAGTTGCACTTATATAGTGCAACAATTAAAACCTTATTCCGCTTAAGAATAGCCATGGGCTCCAACCCTAGTTTACCCTAGCAACCAAATGCACCCTTTATGGTATTTTAACTAATTAATTATTATTATAATTAAAATCAATTAATATATAATAATATAATAATATTTAATTAATAACAATAATTCATTTAAATATATCCAGAGATAGATTTAAATATAATCTCACTAATTTAATTTTACTATTAAAATTAAATCAACAACCTCAGCAAATTTAATTGCACTGTGAGATTACCAAAATACCCTTTCGTCCTAAAAGATGAAAATACCCTTCTCACAAATTGATTCTTAAATTATCTTCTAAGTGTGTGACTCGTAGGCTTCTCATCATATCGGCAGTGTGTAGTATCGTGATTAACACCAATTAATCGTCTCACTACACACAGACCAAGATTGGCCCCTAGCAAGGCATCATGGCCACCTGATAGATTCGGATTCAGTGAAACCGCAGCCTATCGATGGTATGGTTACCGTGCAATCAAATCATTTCATCAACTGTTATCTCATCGAGACTGAGGTACAGAAATAGTGTCAACCTCAGATATCCTCGACATGTTTGTATTCAGTTATTGGACCAATGACAGGAACATTAAATTGGATTGAGCATCAACTCAATCCCACTATGGCCACAGATTTAATGTCATTGCCATTTACTGAATTACCTAGTAAGATAACTTCTCCCGTACCCAGGAGTGATGAATCCTTTATCGATCCACCATAGTCTTGATACATTTCTCAATGTAGCCAATCACTATCTTATTGATAGCTCTAAATAGAACTACGTTGGGCTAGTGTCAAACTACACCAATTGGTGCACAAGGCGCTCCGGTGATCTCAAGTCTAAGGATCAGAAAAACAAAGTGTTTATGATTAAGGTCTAAGGTTGAGAATCTACATTAAATGTAAAATGCAGCAAAGGTATTATGTTATAAGAACATGATTGATTATCTAGCAGAATAAAGAATATTGAATAATTGTGCTAAGATCGATCCAACAAAATACATATCATCAAACTCCTCGCTGAAGAAACAGACAGGAACATTAAAATAACAAATAATAATTAAAAAAAAAATTAACCTGACCTTCAAATAGAACCGGAGTTTGGAAAAGCATGCCAACTTTACGACGAAGATTGAGAACATCAAGATCACGAATATCACGACCATCAAGAAACACAGTACCGGAAGGTGGCTCCCACAATCGATTGAGTGCTCTCAAGACCGTTGATTTGCCGCTGCCACTGGGGCCTATGATCCCTACGATCATACCCTTTGGTATGTCCATGTTGATCCCATTGAGAATGGGAGCTCCGGAATCTGATACTTTGGTCAAAT